>NC_090786.1:16250000-16265000 GCF_040054535.1 Antennarius striatus | reverse complement strand
AAGATGAAACAAGAATACATTTTATTAAGTTGTGTTTTTATTTATTTTTTTGCTTGTTAAATGACTCAAAATAAGGGTTTGTGTTGTTGTTGTTTTTTTAGGGAATACACTCATCTGTTCTCCCGCTGAGAGCTGGATATAACAATTGATAGCGCTCAGATTTGTTGAACATGCATCTTGAGTCAGCAGCTGGGGAGACCGGATGACAAGAAGTTGTTCTGATCTAATCTGCGTAATTTTCTGACAGTAAATTTATTCATCCAAGAAATTACAGCTCATTGGAAAAGAATGTTATGACTCAATAGTACTTAGTCTTTGTATTCGTGTCCTACTTTAATTCCTGTCTTATTTCCCATGTACAGTCAGATAAATACAACACAAAGGTCCCTGAGATTATTGCCTGAATTTCACCTCAGAAACAACGGGAAAACATGTTTGGAATTTTGCCCCCTGTGACGTTAAAGTAATTAAATACTGTAATGGAAAAAAATATTGTAGTTCCAGTGGAGCAGCACAGTTTGGAACTTCACTGCTACTTTTAAAGCCTTTTGAGACGAGTTTTCTTTAGATGAAGTTGGAGAGCATGAATGGTGTACGGAGAGAGAAAATATACGTGTGTGTGTGTGTCAGCATCCACCCACACGTCTATCAGTGTGTGTCTGCACACACAGTGGTGCAGCCTCCTGTTTTCTGCTCTTGTGCTGGTGTTTGTTAGCCGAGGTTTCCAGTGGTGTCGGGTGTGTAACTGTCCCCCCCTCTGAAGCTCTCAGCAGTGGGTCTTACATTAGCACAACAATTTACGCATCTGTCCTGAGGCGAAGAGCGGGCAACTCAGAGAATAATGAAACCTCAGTCAAAGTATGTGTGTGTGTGTGTGTGTGTGTGTGTGTGTGTGTGTGTGTGTGTGTGTGTGTGTGTGTGTGTGTGTGTGTGTGTGTGTGTGTGTGTGTGTGTGTGTGTGTGTGTGTGTGTGTGTGTGTGTGTGTGTGTGTGTGAGAGAGAGAGAGAGAAACCAGAGAGAGGAGAGACTCAGTAAACAAGCGACAGAGTAGGTTTATTAAAACCCCACCACCACTCACCATCCTTTTGTCCTTCTATTCTCTCCGTCCCTCAACCTCCCCACCCACCCCACCCCACCCCACCCCCATCAGAGGAACGATTACATGCCCCTGTCTCTCTCATCTTTCATCTCTCTCTCTGTCTGTGTAGAGGAGAGGAATGAAGGTCTTCAGCAGCGTGTAATTACAAAGAGAGATCCTGGATGATGGCGTCTGTCTCAATAAACAGAAATCAGCCCCCTCTCCCCCACTAAATACCTCTTGATAGGTGAAGATCTAAAAAAGAACCATTTAACCACCTTTGATCCACCACTGGGCCCTCATCTTTACCTGCCACTTATGGAGGCCTAATAAGTACTATCACAAGTCTATTATTTCATTATAAGCGCTGACATTAACATATGCATGGATCCGCTCCAGCGCCGTAGGAATGAAATATACAGCTTCTCTGTTCATTTTAAGCACTGGAGTCATTGCCATGACACATTTACAGGCCGGTGTTCCAATCTTACCCAAGAGTCATATCGCTAAATGATTATGGAAGGGCGAGTTTTTATGGCCTTACGTTGGTATTGGCTCAACCTCTAATTGGCCTAAAGCACAGTTGAATTCTGGGAAGGTAATAATGGGCCTCTTCGGTGGCACTTTAAACGAGAAAGTCGTTGCACTCTGACTTAATTCTGCTCATAGAAGCACTGATGCTTCCAGATGGCTTTTTTACTGAAAGTGATATTACCACTTTGTGAGGCTATCATACACTTATCTAATGCTTTGGGAACACATAACTTGTTACTGTGCCACTGCCTTCTTCTTCTTCTTCTTTCATTTTTTATTTTTTTTTGCATGCAAAGGCTTTGATTGACTTTTATTTCGTAGTACAAATGAGAAACACAAACAAAACTTCTAAACACAACACGCTTACAGATATATGGAATAGAATTTGACACTAACAAGCCTGGCATCACGTTGAGTTTTTGCTTCTTTTAAAAAAATAAATAAATAAATCGTGGAACACCCTTTTTCTGTTTATATCTAAACACATGTGTGGGTGTTCTGAGTTGTTGAGAGGTCATGCAGTGTGGTATGATACTGTGCAGCTGTTAAGTGGATCTCCATCTGAAAGCAGAATTCATCCTTAATGTGTTTAGTGTGTCTTTTTACTTGTGTCAACCCACCCTTGTTCGTTGAGACTTAACTGTTTCTCTGAACTCACTGGGAGATGAAGCGAGCATTCTGGTGCAGCTCAAACGGACTTGGTGTCAGACAATAGACTGGAATCCTTTATTGCACTTAGCTGAAGCTGCTGAATAGACTCTGAATAGACCTGGAGTGGTGCTGCCATGCAGCGGCTGGACAATAGCCTGCTCAGCAGAAAGATGGCTGGTGACCTGAGGGTCCACCCTGCCACACAGTCATCAGCGGGAACTCTGCATCAGAGGCCCTGCAGCGATCTGAGCAAATCAGCCGAGAACATGTTTATACAGTTTAACTTCTAGTGACTGGACTAAAACCAGCAATTCAGCATTGTGGGAAACATATTTATTCACTTTTGTACTCAGAGTGTAGGAGATCAATACGAATCCCATATAAGAATGACAAATATGAGGAGTCAGCAGGTGTTAGCTTAGCTTAGCTTAGCATAAAAATAAAACAAACAAATAAATAAATAAGTAAGTAAACCAAAAAAAAAAAAAAAAGGTAAGTCAATAAATAAATAAATAAAAAATACATTTTAAAAAAGGTCCAAAATTTTATAAATCCACCAACACTGTTCGTATATCTAAATTAGACCGCTGGGTGGCCATGACATTCTAATATTTGCATCCTTTATGGACAATGAATTAGGGATTTTTGATTTTTTTTAAATAATTTTTTGTTGTTGTTTTTTGGAGGGGGGCGTCTAGCTGGATGGAAAACATTGTGCTCCTAAATCTGATCCCACTTGGAAATGAATGTGCTGTATTTGGCTTTGTGACGGGAGGGGGGGGGGTGATCATGAATCTGCTGCACCGAGGGAATCGCTCTTTATTTGAGAAGTTGGTGGGAAGCGTTTCATTCTCCTCTTTAATAATAGCATCTCTCTCTGAGCCCCAGTCATACTCCCATTCCTAAAAACAAACACCACAGTTACTCTTGCACCCCAAATAAAACAACTTAACTGAAATACCACCATCAGGAATAAAAATATCCACATTCAGGCGACGCAGCTCCCTCCCAGCATTTGATCTCAAGCGGCGGCTTCCCCCCTCCTCTCCGTTTGTGTTTATTCTGGGGATTATTCGGACCTAATCTCTTTAGAGCGTAATTCAGATTAGATTTTGTGTTATTATTATTGCTATGTCCATTCCCTACTGTCCTGCTGGGAATGCTCCTGTGTTTGGAAAATTGATTAAACGGCAGACCCCTGCCCTAGATAGAAAGTGGATGAACAAACAAAGGCATGATGATACAGTGCTGCATATTCAAAAAGAATTCCAAAATAAACATTCAGCCCTTTCCTGTGTTTGTCCTGCACTGATCCTGCATCAGAGCACCAGGAATCTTATTAGATATGTTAAACATTTTGACATGATTTGCCTCTGCCAAAAAGTTAGCGCTTGTTTTTCATTCCCAGTGGGCATAAAGAGAATGAATATGAATTTCTCTGTTCATTATTTGGAGTGAAATATACTTGCAGCTAAAGCTGGATCTCCATCTGTAGTGAAGCTGCCATATTGGTGTGAAAGTTAATCAACAATTTCATATTCACATGTCTTTACTCATGCATTTCAACATAATGTTTATACACCATCTGCCTTTTATCTCATTCTCTAAGCTCTGCGTGTGCATAAATGTCACATTCAATGCAGAAAATAACCAAAATATATCAAAACACTTTGGTCTTTCCGTGATGTGAAATTTATCGCAGACAGGAACGCATCAAATGTTGCATCATTGCATCTAATGCGTAGCACACATAAAGGTGATGATACCATGACAACATCACTTTACTTGGATCTGCCTCAAGGAAAATTTCTTTGTCGATTGGACCTCACTCCTTACTTTCAGAATCCTTTTTTCTGTCACTGGTATTTTATGAGTCATCAATAAAAATATGAGTTCCATAATGGTGGAACTGGATCTGCTACCATGTAAAATTCTTACCCTTATGAAATCTATTTCAATGATGCTGAAGCAGCATTATCACAGCTCCGTCCCACGATACACGTACCCCTCTAATATGCTGTAGATTTTAATCTCTCAGATCCAGATTATGTTCTAAATCTGGGTCCAGTTGCACATAGTAGTGAAGCCATATGGGTCTTCCATGCCGGTGTAATTTTATTTTGATTAGCCTGCAATAATTTTTCATATTTGCCAAAATGACATTATACACTGTGCACAATGTAAGAAAGTGAAAAAGTGATCTATAGTCTGCAGCCTGACTGAGACACATCAGAGTTCAGTCAGTTCCTCTGGCAAAATTCCACTCAGACAAAATATTCCATCAAAATCCCTTCTCAAAATTTTGAGATTCGTTTCAATCATGAAAAACGAACAGACAAACAAACTTAGGAGATTACGTGACCTCTTGGTAAGGGAGGATTTGAAAATACATTTCCTGTCATTTATGTTCAAAACACAGAGGGTCATATTTTTGTTTCTCTTGTTATTTATTAATTTTTTTTTTTGTAAAATTGCATCACATCAATAAATTTCATTTACTTCCAGCAGACAGGGAATCATTACATAATGTCTGCTCTTCTCTATGTGGTGGGGTTTTTTTTTTAGCATGAATTGTCAGTGCTTTTTTTCTTTCTTTCTTATTGCTCTCATGAGACATAAATACCCTCTAATAATTAAATTTGCACCAAAAGGAGATCACCAAATAAATTTTTACAGCGGTAAGCACCCCATGTTCACCTTTCACCAACACAAAACATATACTCAGTCCCTCAGTCCCTTAGTCCCAGAAATATGTGACCTGCACTTTACATCCCTCCAGTCCTTCCCTTAGCTTGCTTGTTTTTCTCAATTAAGATGAATTATGGAATTGCATTGGGGAGCAGGGACAAGGAGTGCTTATTGTGATGTTACCCTAAGGCACTCAGTCAATGAGTTGGAGAGGAAAACAGAGTGCTATGGATATTTTAGTCTCTGAGCCTCACACCCCTCAGGTTCCTAATGGACCACACAATATGCAACTTTAGCCAAACGCACACGGCCCTGAATGTGTGTAAGTAGAGAAGGAGGGAAGAGGAGGCAGAAGCTCGGCTTTTATTGTTCATCACGGAGGAGATAAGGAAGTGAGACAGAGGAAGCATGGGGGCCGTGTTTGTACGAGCTGTTGGAAGCCTAAAGATAGACCGGGTCGGCGGTGTACATATCATTACTCTGCTCTCCTCCAGAGGCGAGGTTGTGTGTCGCTGCGCCTTCTGTGTGTAGCAAAGCACCAGATGACTCGTAGAGCTGCACCTCAGTTAATGGATGCTATTGATCCCCACATCTTGTTATATGGACCACCTCAGAACATGATGAGTCTCAGACAAGGCGGCATGATATATCTCACACAGTCCAAAATTGCCTCTTCTTCTCAGCCAACTTTCTCTCTTTTGGATCTTGCCACTCATTAACTACACCTCAGCCGCTCTGCTTTGGTCATGGTGTGTCTCAGTTCCTCTTTCTTTATTTCCTATTGGCTCCAAGGATCATTTTCAGTGTCTCCACAGCCATTAAAATGATTGGAGACTGTGTAATATATATTAATGTGCTTTTCCTTTTAGTAGTTTAGTAGTTTGTCTGAGCAGACACTAATATTTCTTGGTGAGAAAACACTAGAGTGAGCCTCTGTGCCGTGCAATTAAACTGAGATTGTGATCTGTCGTATGGAGAATAGCTGCTCTCTCTCTGGATCAGAGGTTAAAGTTAGAGGTTGGGGGTTGCAGACAGGTGAAGGCTGACGGATGTTTTATTTATCTTCAACCTTCGTTGGTTTAGTTGTTTGTAACAACACCATAAAGTTGTGTATGATACGCACAGTCAAGTCAGGGTTGTGACCCCTCTATTTATTTGTAACGGATAATTTGCAGTGATATCCGGTGATGCTGTGAAAGCACAAGTCAACATGAATACTGAACAGTATGTAGAGCCAGTGAAGCTGCTGTAAAGATTTTGTGTATTTGCAGGAAAACAATCGCATCAATCATCTTCATCAGTGTGTTAACTATTTAAACAATAACAGTGCTATTGTTGTGAATATAGTGTAGTTTATAATACATGAAAGCCTAGATAGAGTTATGTATCTTGTGTGGTGTCTGTAAACTCACCTTTGTGCTCTCCAACACATTCTATACACACCTAAACTCAGTCGCACCCGCTAAAAACTGCTTCTTTGTGTTGAAAAATTGAAGTCGGTCATGCTGAATAGATTGTAAATTGTAGAAAAGATTATCAAACACCTCCATGTTTGCAGGCGGCTATTGTGCTGTACAAATGACCTAAGAGACTCTCGCCCTGTGAGGGTCAAGCGCTTCTATTCTTACTGTTTTCAGCAGCCATTCAAGGCTGGCGCTGACATTGCCCTGTGAGCCATCAGCATTAGGAGAAGCATCCCAGGGAAGAAAGGAGGAACATCAGCACGAGAGGTTGAGTGATTTTCTAAGGCCAGTAATAGCAATAGTTAATAGAAGGATAAAGCCAGTGTCACACTCCTCAAACCTGAACAAAATGTGACGCAGTAATTAATGTCTTTCATTACTATCAGGAAATTTGCTACATAAGTAAGAATCACTCAGATTCATCCGAATTAATGCATAAAAAAAGATCTGATCAAAATAACTTTTAAACATGAAAACAGGGGCATTTGAATTATTTGAACTTTTGTTAACCCCCACTCATGACGGATGGAGGTTCTGATCATCATTTTCCAAACTGAGCTGTTTCTCAGATTTGCATTTAACAAGAATTATAATTAACAGGCACAACTTATTGATTCCATACTACTAGGACTTGAAACCTAAAGTTAGTATTCTACTGTATACTGTAATATAAAAAACATTTGTTAGGCAGGGAATTTAATATTTCATTTGTATTTGTACTTTATGTTGAGTAACATGTCAATATTTGAAAATAAGAGAATAATACATTTTGCTGTGCGTTATCTTTCCCTGTCACAAAAGTGCAGTTAATACACATTTATTGTGACTCTGTGAATGCAGTGTTCACTTAACATGAAGGAATTGGTCAATTTGATGAGTAATGATCATTTGAGAGACTAGATATGACTATCTGTCCTTTTTTTTTTTTAAATGTCACAGAACAGTGATTGTTTTCTCAAATTTTTAATCAAATGGAATAAAAGTACTGAGTGCACCTTTTAGCAGGAGCTCACACACCTGTGTTTCATTGCATTGTGTTAATAGACTTAGATGTTGCATGTTTGGGTGACCACAAAATTCTCATTATATGGAAGGTGAAGCGAAATAATCCATGGTATGGCTCGTTGCCTATAGTTTCAAACCCCTTCACATCATCTATACACATTCGTTAGATTGCTCCATAAATCCTACACAGATTCAGATCTAATCAGATTATGGAGCTGCCCATATGCTGCATGTGTGCCCTTGTTAATACTCTTCCTGTTTACTCATAAAAAGTCCCTACCTGTCATAGTTTCTTATCTATCAGACTGTATCATTCTTCACAGCAATGGATTAAGCAGATGAGTGTCTTCCTCTCTGTCAGATTTAAGGTAATGTTTCTTCAATCATTATATTCTCTGTGTATTTGTTTGTTGGTTCCATTTTCACCCATTTCTTTTTTCGGGTGAGTTCATTTATCCAGTTTCAAAGCAGAGCTATTTCTTTGGCTTTTCATCCAAAGTAATCAATACTTGTCATATGAATCCAGGTCAACGTGGCTCCTGTGGCTTCTCCATCTCCTGTTCTGTCTTTATCAACCTCTGGCTCTCTCACTCCGTCTGCGTGCTCTCTGTTCCTGTCTTCTTTTTCCTTTTTTTCCCCCTTACATCCTGCCGTCCTCTCCCCCTCTCCTCCTGAGAAATCACTATGCCCATCTGGACAGAGCCCTGCATGGCTGTTTCACTATTAGACCTCTTGTGGCAGTGATTAAAAATAGATCAGAGTACCGTGTTAGAATTTGTCGACTTCTCTTCATCTCCAGCTCCCTCTTCTCTCTTCTCTTTATGTACTAAATTTTATTGACTATTAAGGATGAATAAAATACTGAAAATGAAAAGTTAGCAGTAAGTTGTGACACTCTCATCTTTTTTTTCCCCTGCTCAACACGGTGTTTGTCAGTGAGTACATGTACCGCCTGCGGACGTCTTCGCTGGGTGCTGTCTCATGTCGAGCGGTGTGTTTGAGAGGCTTGTCGAGGTAAAGCTCCTGTCAGCGCCTGGCCAGAGGGTGTGTACTGATGAAAGGCCTCTTCATCATCCTAATGGGATACACAAACCTCTTAACCGGCACTACTGCCATGGCGAGGGAGGGAGAGAGAGAGACTAGTCAGACCACACACACCAAGAACCACACTGAGAAGCATACGCAAGTGCGCTGGTCAGAAAAATGTACAGTGTAAATAAAACAATGCTTTTGGGAGCCAGTGAAGAGGAGTCCTGACTCTGGGCTGCTTGAGCTGTGTGAGAGGTTCTGTCTTCCAGAGCCATTCGGATCTGGGACAGAGAGTTAACGGTCTGCTGTCCACTGGAGCCACAGCCATAAAGGGAGATGAACCAGTTTGAGGAGAAGAAATATATTAAACTGTACGTCTGATTGTGTAAATCCATGGATGGATGGATGGATGGATGGATAGATGGATGGATGGAAGTTTTCCATAAGGTAATTACCGACACGAAGTTTTGATATTTTAGCCAAGCCTAAGTTAAACCGAAACGGTGAACGCGGTGAACACGATCGCGTCGAGAGCATTTAACTCAAAGCTTTGGCCTCAGTGAAGCTACACAGACTTCTGAGCGGGAAAGACTCCAAGCACATTTTCACCTCATTTTACTGGTGAAAGTATTCCTGGGGGATAAATTGAGTTTTGTTATGTCACCCGTGTTAGTAAAATTCATCAGGTAGATGCCAACGATCTTCCCATAGTACCTTCTGTGTCCAAACATGACTAAAATAAACACAAGTCCGTTTGGTTTTGATACATCAGAGATGTTCCAGATGTAACCATCCAGACTCGATCAACCACTCCTGTATTTCTGCGTTGACGTCTTGATGTGACGTTCGTATAGAATCTCACCGCTGACAGGCTAACGCAACAAACCGTTGCCTGAAGTTTTCACTCAAGAGGAAACTCATACAAGAACATGAATGATGGGATTGTGTCTTATCGTCATTCGGGTCGTATCATTCACGTCAGTCAGGTATGAGTACTTGTCCGTTCAAGGCGTTGATTTAACTTTGAATATAATCCTGTCATATCACAAATGTTCAGTGTGAACACACCATTAGTCTTCTTACATAAAGGTTATAGTGCTGGAATTCTCTCCAGGTTATGCCAGTAAAAAGTTCACACAGTACGGTTGTATCTCAGTCATTTTAACAACTAAAGGTCTTCAAGTTTATAAATTACATTATTCTGCATTTTCTTTCAGTTTTACACTGGAATGAACGAACGGAATGGGATTCAGCCATAGATATTTGGGATGTAGCCCACATCTTGGTGACTAGTGAGGTGCTCCACGTGATTGGGATTTGGATGTGACTTGAATCAGGCTAGAGGAAGCCATGAGGTCGGGGTGTGGATCAAAGCACCAGTCCACTACAGGGGGGGGGGGGGTGACACGTGGAGTGTAGAGGGAGAGGAGAAGAATAAGCCTGAGCGATCGGGAAAGAGTCTCTCATCATTATTGTCACAGTGTCGCACACTTTGGCCACTCAGTGTCACCATCAGTCTGTGTCGGCCCTGGGCATTTGGCGGGTGACACTCTGCCTCTCCTTCCACCCTTCCATCTCTCTCTTACACCCACATACACAAGCACATTTTGTCTCTTATTGGCAGACGCCTATTTTATTTGTCTCTGCCAAAGGGATTTTCGTCACTCGCTATTCATCACTGCCATTCTTGCCAGTCCAGTCACACTAGTTCCTGCCCCAGGCTCTGGGATGTCCTCTTTTCTGTGTCGGCCCAGTCCCCGTCCTGTCCTCAGGTCAAATGTACGTTCCCATAGCTGCAGTGAAGAGCAGTGAAAAACTCGGGCAAAACAAAGGAACAAAACCTCATGAATGATTGATGTACAAGTGCTGACTCATCACACAGGAGAAAGAAACTAATATTTTGAATTAAAACGTAACAAGATTTAAGTTTGTGGAGTAAAGCAGAGGTGCACACGGTCAACCCAGGTTGTAGGTAACTTTGCAGTGATGATACCTGTCCCTTTCTGCAATTCAGTGTTGTCACTTCTCACTGTTTCACAATCTCTCAGCAGGTGAATGGCCAGATATGGAAAAAGTTGGTGAAGTTTTATTGCTTTTATGTTTGGTTGCTGCATTGCTCTGGGGTCACCTGCTACTCGAACAGAGCAGTGTGCTTTTTGTTGCTACTATTAAACACATTTCATCCTGATTTCTGACTGTTTTTTCATGTCCTTTGCATTCTATAATGTTATATTATAAAAATGCAACAACCTGTCACAATAGCAATTAAAAGGTGGTAAATAAACCCTTTTTTTTTTTTTTAAATGTATGGAACTCAACTGAGCTAGAGAGAATCACAGTGATGCACACTCCTTTCTTTCCCCAAACCTAAATATTTCAGAGAAGTTAAGCATCTAAATGGTTTCTTGCGATACTAAAAGATAGTGGGGGAAAAAAATCCTGAATTAGCCCGTTTGTCTGGATCCTCTCCCAAATTAAATGAGTATTTCCCTCCCACCAAGTTTAACGACAGACAAAAAACAAAACTTATCGCACTGATCACTTAACCTCCTTGGCAGAGGCAATAACCAGCGTGGTAAATAGGATGGAAATGTCTTCCTCTTCCGTCTGCTGCCCGACTTCAGTAGGAAGTCCAAACTGAGGCAGGTAGGGAAATTTATTTTGAGCGGATGATGAATCGGGGTGTACAAGGAGTGTAGGAAAAAGATCAGAGGGATAAAACAGCCATTAGCTTCTGCACCGGACTACTTTTGCTTACAAGACCCCAACATTCTGCAGGGTGAGGAGATTGAATCTCACCTCTATTTTCTGCCTCACCATTTGTCCTCCTCTGCTATCTTCAAATCACCCCTCATCATCTATCTCCTCCACATGGATTTTTTGCCTATTAGTGGCCTAATCTTTTCCTGTTCCTTGTCCGCCACGAGTTCTCTCTTCACCGCTTATGTCCATCTCTTATCTTTCTCATCTTTGGAATCACTTATTAAAACCAGGTTTATTTCAAAGAGGTTTCATTAAACTGCACTTTCAGAGTCTTGCTTGTTAATTTAATCTACAATTTGGGTTGCACTGTCAATATGTAAGTCATCAGTTCTTGAGGAAGATTTTCAAATGTTTTGCTTGCAGCCCGTTTTCGGAATAGCGAAGCAGTTTCGTCATTTCTAATGTGTATTTAGCAGTACATTTCACAAAGCTCTGGGCAACATTTCCCAAGCTCACAGCCCATAACTCCCTCTCTCTCTCTCTCTCTCTTTCTCTCTCTCTCACACACACACACACACACACACACACACACACACACACATACATATATATATACAAGCACACACAGCTGGCCTACAGCGTGTTGCTTGTTGTGTGCAACACATCTAGGGATTTCTCTGATGCAAGGGGACGCAATGAAGGAACAGAGTGACGCCAACCCTGCTGTGTTTGTGTAGCGTGTGATCCTCCATCTGTGCTTTCACATGTGTTGGTTTGTTTGTCACCTCTGTCACAGTGACTTGTGAGCGGGGTTGTCTGCATCGGAGTGTCGTGTGCCGTACACGTTCACGACAGTGAGGTCTGCTCTTGTCTTCATACAGTATATACGGTCTAACCTTTTGTTTGGCCGTTGGAGAAGTTAAGCCCACAGCCCGTTGATCCTCTGTCAATCCAGCTCTTCTCATCTGTTCATTAGCATGACAGAGCAGCGCTCCCGCCAAAGCAGTTAGTCACAAGAGTCAACCCCTGTCACAACACGTTACGGTAGCAGGCACCTTAATAGCACTGGCAGTCGTGGCAACCGTAGCCGATGCCCGCAGTACTCACCGACCGACGAAGGTGCACTTGATCTGCACCCGGAGAGAGTTTCTGCGTCTCTCTCCATCTCGCTCTCGCCTGTTTTCTCCACATCCTCCCTACTTCGTACCTTCCCTCCTGTCGATCATAGCTACCCACTTACAGCAAAGTCTTGTCATTAATCTCCCTCCTTGCTCCCGTCTCCCCCACCTCTCCTTCTTTTACCACCTTTCAGGAGCTGTGTTACCTCTCCTTGCAACTCCATCCTTTCCATTTTCTTGTCCTAATCCTGAAATTCCCTGACTAGTTTTATTTCTTGAACTTCCTCCTGCTCTCTATCTTCATGAAAGGAGGGCAAGATCTTCCACTTCGTATCCATCCATTTTACCTTCTCTTTCTAGCCGTTTAGTCATTGAAACACTCTTCACTTCATTCATTAACACCTGCTCAGAATATCTGATATCATTTTAAAGGAAGTTTTATCCCTCCATCTTCCTGTCACCAGGGAGCCATAGTTGTCATATCAAATAATGAAAAACTCTTATTGTAATTCCTATTGCCAACTCACAGTCACAGTTGATCCCTCCTAGCTGAAAGTCAAACGGCTGTACCACAAGACAATATCTCCAAAAATAGAGCCTATATGTTATAAACGAAGAGTGTTTCGGAATTCTGAGCAAATTGAGGGACAAACCGTGAATGAGTTTTATCCTGAATTAGTGCTTGAAAGCAAATGATAGGGTAGCAGTCACAGACTGTTGGTTGTTGCTACAACTGAGGGTGTTTGTGAGGAGGACATGTAATTTGGCTGTCTGTGTGCCTCCAGTCTTACTGGAATCCCCGACTGGGCTGGACAAACTGGTTTTGTTGAAGTTCCTGTATAAGTGAGGTCATTTGCACAACACCACCCCCACTCTGTTTGTGTGTGACAAAAATGGGGTATGATTAAATCAAAATCAGTACTGTAGTTGTGCTGTCTTGTATCAGGGAGTGGTCACAAGTATTCAATGGTATTCGAAGAAAACTACCTTCAAACTCTTATGTATACAGTACATAAATACATACAGACGAATTATGGGTAACCTTACTGGTAGTAGAAGAACTAGTAGTGTTTTTTGTCAAGAAGTGACCTGTTCATGCTGAAATGAAAATACTTTTTCCTTTAGTGGGAATTAAAATATTACATTTTTCATGGGGGTCTTTATGCAAAAATCAAGGCAGTGTGCATTATGCTCACAATGCCACATCTGCCACGGTGCCGTGCTTAACATTTTTAGTGCTACAATCTAGATTTCAAACTGATTGTATTGGGCTAGAAGCTACAATTTTTGCCCATTCTTCTCCACAAAATAGCTCATGCTCAGTCAGACTGAATGGAGACCATCTGTGAACGGCAATTTTCAAGTCTCTACCAGATTCTCAGTTTTGATTGACGTCCAGGCTTTTTTCATATCTTAGAATGCAAAGATATGAACATGCACTAAACCATTCCAGCTTGGGTAAAGACATTGTCCAGCTGGAAGTCTCTTGTAGATTCAAAAAGGTTTATTTTCAAGAATCATCCCGTCTTTAAGTATTGTCCAACTTGACCGGTTTCCTGGTACCTTCCAATGAAATAAACCCTCTGTGTTTTCACCAGAGCCAGGAATTTGGTTCGATTTTGGGATCATCTGACCAGAGTTTCTTCCACACATTTGTTGTGTCTCCCACTTGGCTTGTGGTAAACTCCTGTTTGGTTCTTACGGTTTTTGTTAAGCAATGGCTTTTTTTTCCCCACCAATCTATCATGAAAACTGGAGCACAAATAAGAGTTATGCTGTGGACAAAGAACACTATATCTTTCTGACCTGCTGGTTGCTTTCCTCAATTCTCAGTTCAGGCTGACAGCCTTCTCGTGACAGATCTGCTGTTTTAATGGACATAATGGGACTACATAAGCTTGTTAAAGCTCTGGAAAGTTCGTATAAACTGAGCTGCTTTTGCTCTTTTTATAAATAGCTCCTTGGTTTTTGTCATGCTGTTTGTTTATAATGTTCTTGAACAAACCCAAAGGATGTATTTATATCGAGAGTGATAACACACAGGTACCCTACCGAACATGATCATGAACAATATAATATTTTGTAATAGGTTTTCCTAAATTCAAGTTTATGAACAAATACTGAAAGTGTAATTTGTGGTTATAGGATGATGAAAATTAGAAATGTCCTGGTGGTGGGGGGAGCGTAATGCGAGATACTGTATTTGTCCTTTGAGTGGTCTCTGGTCTGTGTGTGTGTGTGTGTGTGCGTGTGTGTATGTGTGTGTGAGTAGCAATCAGTTTGAGAGGCAAGAAGGGTGACCTAGTGAGGGGAAGGGGAGGGGGTAGGGGGGTGAAGTGTTGCAGAAGTTTTGAGAGAGGTGGATCAGAGGACAGGAGGAGGGGGTGAACAAGACTAGTCGGACAAGGCAAAGCACAGCCAATGCAAGTACAGTGGGTGGGAGGGTGAGGCATGGGGGTGAGTGGGGGGAGCAGGGTAGAGTGGGTAATTACAGGGGCCCAGAGAGGAGAGGCCTGTAATCAGTTTGCCCTCAGGAAGGAATGCAGCTCATCTTCTCATGTAATTACTGCCATTTAAACGGCCCGAGCCTCCAAACACTCATCCCACTGTATCGCTCACCTATTCACTACACACACACACACACACACACACACACACACACACACACACACACACACACACACAAACAGCCAATGTCACAGTGAGAAATTCAGTGACAGAGAAGGACAG